>NW_028244478.1:0-21104 GCF_964263255.1 Lissotriton vulgaris
CGTATTTATTAAAACAAAATTAAAAACATTAAACGTTTCATGTTATGTACAATTTCATTACCACATTGCGATGTTTGGCTAACTTTAACATATTCTCTAATACAGAGGTCTCCTAGCCGAACTAGCATCCTACAAAACATTTTCTAGAAATATTGAAATTGTACATCCTAACGTTTAAGGGCCAACGGCAAGGTCATAACCGGTGTCAAGATCCCTAACCAGACTTACCCCTCCCACTTGGGAGGGGCGACAGCACGGAGGCTTACCTCAAGTGCAACTACTACCAATTTCCCTTGACTTGACGGGGGCACTTAAGAACTCGACGCCAGTTAAAGGTCGTTCGAATACTCGTGTGAGGTATCTAGAAGGTATCGTAGACCTCCCCCCAACCCCACACAACTTACCGCATCTGCCGTCGCAGATGTCACTGGCCCCGGGAAATTCCACAGGAGGGGGCTGTAACCCCTCCTACACAGGAAGGGGCCTTGACCGCCTTTCCTTTACTTCCGGCGACCCATCCTTAGAAGGGACCGCCTCCCCATTGAGGGGCCAATGGCCACCTCACCCGAGCGCTCCCATCTGTGTTGGGTGACGCCCACTCATAGGGATCTTCTAATTAGTGCTCACCGATCATGACCTTACCGCCTACCAAAATAAATACGACAATGCTAATCAAACCTACGAAAACATTGGTCACTACGACCGAAAGAGCATGCTTAAAATTCAACACTAAATCGAATCATTTTTAATCGCAAAAAACCTACACAACATACACCATTCTTTATTATAATCAACATCAACATGATACTATCACAACCTGTAAACGAAACAGAAACATAATTATAAATTAACTTTATTACAAAACAACTGGCTGTCCTCAGGGGCTGGTGGGTGGGTCAAAATTGGCTCTTGGTTCTGTCCCGAGCTCACGTGTAGCGAGGAGGTGCAGCTTCAGAGCACAAGAACAAGAGGACGTCTTCTGGTCTTGCGTCCCTTTTATCCGTCTTCAGGGCGGGCGAAAACCCGCCCCTGCCTGCCCCGAGGGCGTGGCTGGCTGCGTCAGTGTCTAGGCCAGCCCACTCTAGGGCGGGAAAAAAGCGCGCCCCGGCTACGCCGCTTCGGGCATACCAGCCGAGACGCGCCTCCCGCCCAAAAATGGCTTCCCGGGGGGATCGAGGTACTCTGCCATACGTTCGGGGGGACCGAGTGGTCGCCCCTTTCCATATGGCTGAGATACCCGCCACCCCCTCTCAACACAATCCCCGAAAGGAGGGAAACCGGAAACAGTTCTTGAAGTTTTTGGAAGTGGGAGGGAGTGACCCTCCCGGCCGTATTTATTAAAACAAAATTAAAAACATTAAACGTTTCATGTTATGTACAATTTCATTACCACATTGCGATGTTTGGCTAACTTTAACATATTCTCTAATACAGAGGTCTCCTAGCCGAACTAGCATCCTACAAAACATTTTCTAGAAATATTGAAATTGTACATCCTAACGTTTAAGGGCCAACGGCAAGGTCATAACCGGTGTCAAGATCCCTAACCAGACTTACCCCTCCCACTTGGGAGGGGCGACAGCACGGAGGCTTACCTCAAGTGCAACTACTACCAATTTCCCTTGACTTGACGGGGGCACTTAAGAACTCGACGCCAGTTAAAGGTCGTTCGAATACTCGTGTGAGGTATCTAGAAGGTATCGTAGACCTCCCCCCAACCCCACACAACTTACCGCATCTGCCGTCGCAGATGTCACTGGCCCCGGGAAATTCCACAGGAGGGGGCTGTAACCCCTCCTACACAGGAAGGGGCCTTGACCGCCTTTCCTTTACTTCCGGCGACCCATCCTTAGAAGGGACCGCCTCCCCATTGAGGGGCCAATGGCCACCTCACCCGAGCGCTCCCATCCGTGTTGGGTGACGCCCACTCATAGGGATCTTCTAATTAGTGCTCACCGATCATGACCTTACCGCCACAGGTCCGGATAGTTGACCGGCTATCCGGACCCCCCACAAAACTCCTACCTAAAGGTCATGTTTTAACGTTTTTAACCAAGCTAAGAAGTCTCCTATGAGTAACTCATTCCCCACCCGCGACAAATGCACACCATCCCCCAAATACATACTGTCATCGTTAATACAACTATGCGAGATAGAATGCAATGTCTTGGAACGGAACAACCTACTCACTTTGTTATTAAGTTTTCTAACAGAATGATTCAAAGCAGGAATCGAAATAGCCCCCCGCCACACTTTTCGTGGGATCATATGAGACCACGCAATTATGCACCCCGGAACTTTCCTCGCTAACCAACTTACAGTGGAAAGCATTGCCTCTAGGAGAAGTCGTCTACCGGTGGTGACCAAATCATTGCCCCCTAAATGTACTATGACTATAGACGGCGGTGACCTCGTCCGCCCTAACAAACCCTCAAAGAATGCTTGAAACTGGTCAATACAGAGACCGCCTCTTCCGTAGAAGGACACTCTGTACCCGTATTCCCCAGGTACGTGAATCATGTCACCTGCTTCGAATACGTCCGTGGCACGCCTCACGTATGAGTGGCCCACGACCCACACCTCCTTTCTCACAGCCGGTGATGTCTGACCGCTGGCCTGGTGTTGGGTCGACTGCATAGTCCGCCCTGCCTCGTAGGCTTGCGCAACTGAAAACCAAACAAAAGACAAGAAGCGTGAGTACATTATTACAGCTTCACAACATGTGCAATCGCACATATCTCTTATAACAATTGGAGGACCAACGCCCCACTCGTTTTACTTGTTCAACATTAAGACCCCTGGCTGTAGCTTCAGTGGCAGCCCCTATTCGAAAGGAATGGGTCCCGAATTCGCCCGGGTCCAAGCCCGCTGCGGTAATGGACATCGCAAGCACCCGCTGAAACTGAAACTTCGTCAGTGGGGTGGCGTCTGCGTGTCTCAACAATGTCCCCCCCCATGATGCCACCCTTCGTGCTAGGTAATCTTCTAAACACTGTACCGGACACATGGAGGACCCGGGGATCCTGCGAATGATCGTGCAGTCCCCTATCCCATCTTGGTCGGTCTTGGACCTGACAAAGGAGACAATCATCGCTTCACCCCTGATCTGAACGTGTTCCCGGCACAAACCCCCCACCACATCCTGTCTGTTCCTTGCAACCAGCTCACTTATCCTCATCGCCCCGTGAAATGCCAGCGTAAATGCAGCCCGGAACAAACACGTCTCGAAATGAGACGAGCATGTGGTAGGGAGTGTGGCCAGCAACTGGGACAACCTATCCAGACCTATCGGTCGTCTCTCATCTACTCTGCGACCCTCCAGGCGTTGCCACCCACGCAGCGCCTTCTGTACCACAAAAGACGCTGTCGGGTCCTGGATGTTATGGGCCCTGGCGACAAAGGAAATGGCAGCACGATGCCTTTGGGCCGTAGCCACCGACTTCCCCGCCCTACGCAGGGACATGAGAAAATGTACTACCCACTCCTCCTGACCCCAAAGCCCCTCTCTCTCAGTCCCCAAAAAGGCTAAATAGGCCCGAAACGCCCCTTCATATGCCTTCCTCGTCCTTGGTGCTAGACTCACTCCCATGAGGTGACGAAGTTCGGGGCACCGAGAGACCAGAGAGCTTCGGGGAAGGGTGCCGGCTCTGGGTCCGCTGAGGGAAGGAAACCCGAGAAAGCCTGCATTTGAAAACGAGACAGTGCATCAGCCGCCTGATTCATCACCCCTGGGACATGTTTTGCTCTGAATATCACGTTCAGTTGCATACACAGTAAGACAATTTCTTTGAGCAGCCTTAAAATCAGTTTACAACGGGCTGCCTGACTATTGATGCATTCTACAACGGTCATATTGTCAGACCAAAACACGACAGAATGATCTTTGAACCCTTCGGGCCAAGTTCTCAGGGCCACCAGAATGGGAAACAGTTCAAGGAAAGCAATATTACTCGTCAGCCCCTCTTCATGCCACCATGGGGGCCACCTTTGTGCCGACCATTTTGTGCCGAAGATGGCGCCAAAGCCTATGCTTCCCGCTGAATCTGTCCATAGACCAAGCTCTTCAGAGGACACGGCTGGCTTGTTCCAGACGACTCGACCATTGAAGTCCGCCAAAAATGCTAACCAAATACGCATGTCCTGGCGGACCTCAGCCGATAGTCTCGTGCGATGATGACCCTCCTTTAGGCCAACCATCGCTTGGGCAATTGAACGGGAAAAGGGGCGGGCCATTGGGATCACCCTTAGGGCAAAATTCAACTTCCCCACCAATTGTTGCAACTGATTCAGCGTAACCTTAGATGCATTTATACATACTTGCAGGGCTGCCCTGAATTTCGACACTTTGGTAGCTGGTAAACGAAAACAACCCTCACTAGAGTCCAACTCGATCCCCAAAAACTCGAGGCAAGTCGTGGGACCCACAGTTTTACCTGGTGCCAATGGCACGCCAAATTGACCCATTAACACACAAAATTCAGCCAAGGCCTGGGCGCATTCATGATTTCCGGCGGGCCCAAGGAACAGAAAGTCATCAAGGTAATGCATTACATTTCGGAAACCCGTCTTCTTCGTGAACACCCATTGCAGGAAAGTACTGAATTTCTCGAAATATGCACAGGATATAGAGCATCCCATCGGCATACACCTATCCAAGTAATATGATCCCTGAAACACGAATCCCAGAAGACGCTGGTCGTCTGGGTGTACCGGGAGCAACCGGAACGCTGACTCGATATCTGATTTCGCCATCAACGTCCCGGGCCCCAGGCGATTCAAAATGGCCACTGCCTCATCAAATGATGCGTACCGCACCGAACATACCTCTGGATTAATTGCATCGTTCACCGAAAGACCATGTGGAGCTGACAGATTATGAATTAATCGAAACTCACCTGGGTCCTTCTTGGGGACCACCCCTAACGGAGAACAGACAAAATACGGTACCGGGGGTACACTAAACGGGCCGGCGACCCGTCCCCGGCTAACCTCTTTCTGAATCTTATCTTGCACTACAGATGTATGCTGCAAGACGGAAAGTTGATTTTTGCACGTCCCGACACCCTGAAAGTCCCCTACCGGGATGCGGAAACCATATGAAAAACCGTTCCGCAGCACCCCAGCAGAAGTACGATCTGGGTATTCACTGAGCCAGGGAATCATTGCCAAGGTATCAATCGGGGTTGGTAAAGGCGCCCCTCGGACTATATTAGACCTGTTTGGCGCCTCCTCTACCCCCATTCTCACCCGTTCTGGCTCTGCACGAGGACTCAGGATGGGACGACCCACAACTACTACATTCGTGTTTGAATTTACACGATCCCGGAGGCCTGGTACATTTACCCTTGTTGAAATTGAAGCAGAAACCCCTTTTCCCTGTATTGCCGGTAGGTCTCGAGTAATCGTCGGTGCTCGTACCTGACCGAAAGGGCGTCCCCCCATTTTGGCGGGAGTATTCAACAACATTGCTCCCCACCAAAGGCATTTTTAACATTCCTGACTCTTTCATTTTATCCCACGTCAAAGAATCATAACAGTCCCAAGTTAAACTTTTGTTATGCTCCTTTTCCTTCCTGAAAAGGTTGTCATAACAGAACCAATGGTTACCTTGATACGCTGTCGAGTAACCCATAATTCGTGACTGATAAATCGGAAACTCAGGAAGCAACTCGGGCCTACGTTCCCCCAAAATCGATGTAAAAATACCCCACGCATTGCCCCAGTTGCCAATATTCTCATTTACTTTAAAGGCGGCCATTTTTGCGCGCCAAACACTCGGATGCATTAGGTCCTTCTGACTCTTAACATGCTCCACTTCATAATGATCGACAAGCAAGGAGAAAATATTCACATACTCCCCCGCCCAAATCTTTTCCTTTATTGCCAAAGGAACATGTTGCCCCAATTTCTCTCTACGAGAGGGTGCTGACTCATCCCTTGCGATCGGCAATGGCCGCTTACCTGAACCGGATGCTGCTTCCGCCACTTGTGGCTTGTCTATCACCGCCACCGGCGCGGTCACCTTGGCTGCATCTCTTTTCTCACGCAGCTTTTTCATCAGCGCCTGTGCCTCGGCAGCCGTGGCGCCCTCACTACTATCACCCAACCACGCTGCTAGCTGTGCTGCCAGCTCGGGGGGCATATCCTCATTGGTTGTCGGGGTGACGACAACGGGGATCGGATTCCCCTCCATCGGTACCGGGGTCGGCGCCTCGAGCGGGGCAGAGGGAACCGGGACGTCTCCCCCGGCTGGAACCCTTCTTGGCCTCTTGGGTCTCCCTCCAGCCGGTGGACGCCCCGATCCCTCCTCCCCGTCTCGCTCCGCCAGCCGCTTCTTTATGTCGGACATCTCCTTAAAGAGGACCCGAACCATCTGATCAGTCGTCATTCTCTTTGCGCCTTTCTTGGGCATCTCTTCGACGAAGTATCTAGAAGACAAAGAAAAAGATCAAAACGCTCAAAATTGGCTCTTGGTTCTGTCCCGAGCTCACGTGTAGCGAGGAGGTGCAGCTTCAGAGCACAAGAACAAGAGGACGTCTTCTGGTCTTGCGTCCCTTTTATCCGTCTTCAGGGCGGGCGAAAACCCGCCCCTGCCTGCCCCGAGGGCGTGGCTGGCTGCGTCAGTGTCTAGGCCAGCCCACTCTAGGGCGGGAAAAAAGCGCGCCCCGGCTACGCCGCTTCGGGCATACCAGCCGAGACGCGCCTCCCGCCCAAAAATGGCTTCCCGGGGGGATCGAGGTACTCTGCCATACGTTCGGGGGGACCGAGTGGTCGCCCCTTTCCATATGGCTGAGATACCCGCCACCCCCTCTCAACACAATCCCCGAAAGGAGGGAAACCGGAAACAGTTCTTGAAGTTTTTGGAAGTGGGAGGGAGTGACCCTCCCGGCCGTATTTATTAAAACAAAATTAAAAACATTAAACGTTTCATGTTATGTACAATTTCATTACCACATTGCGATGTTTGGCTAACTTTAACATATTCTCTAATACAGAGGTCTCCTAGCCGAACTAGCATCCTACAAAACATTTTCTAGAAATATTGAAATTGTACATCCTAACGTTTAAGGGCCAACGGCAAGGTCATAACCGGTGTCAAGATCCCTAACCAGACTTACCCCTCCCACTTGGGAGGGGCGACAGCACGGAGGCTTACCTCAAGTGCAACTACTACCAATTTCCCTTGACTTGACGGGGGCACTTAAGAACTCGACGCCAGTTAAAGGTCGTTCGAATACTCGTGTGAGGTATCTAGAAGGTATCGTAGACCTCCCCCCAACCCCACACAACTTACCGCATCTGCCGTCGCAGATGTCACTGGCCCCGGGAAATTCCACAGGAGGGGGCTGTAACCCCTCCTACACAGGAAGGGGCCTTGACCGCCTTTCCTTTACTTCCGGCGACCCATCCTTAGAAGGGACCGCCTCCCCATTGAGGGGCCAATGGCCACCTCACCCGAGCGCTCCCATCCGTGTTGGGTGACGCCCACTCATAGGGATCTTCTAATTAGTGCTCACCGATCATGACCTTACCGCCTACCAAAATAAATACGACAATGCTAATCAAACCTACGAAAACATTGGTCACTACGACCGAAAGAGCATGCTTAAAATTCAACACTAAATCGAATCATTTTTAATCGCAAAAAACCTACACAACATACACCATTCTTTATTATAATCAACATCAACATGATACTATCACAACCTGTAAACGAAACAGAAACATAATTATAAATTAACTTTATTACAAAACAACTGGCTGTCCTCAGGGGCTGGTGGGTGGGTCAAAATTGGCTCTTGGTTCTGTCCCGAGCTCACGTGTAGCGAGGAGGTGCAGCTTCAGAGCACAAGAACAAGAGGACGTCTTCTGGTCTTGCGTCCCTTTTATCCGTCTTCAGGGCGGGCGAAAACCCGCCCCTGCCTGCCCCGAGGGCGTGGCTGGCTGCGTCAGTGTCTAGGCCAGCCCACTCTAGGGCGGGAAAAAAGCGCGCCCCGGCTACGCCGCTTCGGGCATACCAGCCGAGACGCGCCTCCCGCCCAAAAATGGCTTCCCGGGGGGATCGAGGTACTCTGCCATACGTTCGGGGGGACCGAGTGGTCGCCCCTTTCCATATGGCTGAGATACCCGCCACCCCCTCTCAACACAATCCCCGAAAGGAGGGAAACCGGAAACAGTTCTTGAAGTTTTTGGAAGTGGGAGGGAGTGACCCTCCCGGCCGTATTTATTAAAACAAAATTAAAAACATTAAACGTTTCATGTTATGTACAATTTCATTACCACATTGCGATGTTTGGCTAACTTTAACATATTCTCTAATACAGAGGTCTCCTAGCCGAACTAGCATCCTACAAAACATTTTCTAGAAATATTGAAATTGTACATCCTAACGTTTAAGGGCCAACGGCAAGGTCATAACCGGTGTCAAGATCCCTAACCAGACTTACCCCTCCCACTTGGGAGGGGCGACAGCACGGAGGCTTACCTCAAGTGCAACTACTACCAATTTCCCTTGACTTGACGGGGGCACTTAAGAACTCGACGCCAGTTAAAGGTCGTTCGAATACTCGTGTGAGGTATCTAGAAGGTATCGTAGACCTCCCCCCAACCCCACACAACTTACCCCATCTGCCGTCGCAGATGTCACTGGCCCCGGGAAATTCCACAGGAGGGGGCTGTAACCCCTCCTACACAGGAAGGGGCCTTGACCGCCTTTCCTTTACTTCCGGCGACCCATCCTTAGAAGGGACCGCCTCCCCATTGAGGGGCCAATGGCCACCTCACCCGAGCGCTCCCATCCGTGTTGGGTGACGCCCACTCATAGGGATCTTCTAATTAGTGCTCACCGATCATGACCTTACCGCCACAGGTCCGGATAGTTGACCGGCTATCCGGACCCCCCACAAAACTCCTACCTAAAGGTCATGTTTTAACGTTTTTAACCAAGCTAAGAAGTCTCCTATGAGTAACTCATTCCCCACCCGCGACAAATGCACACCATCCCCCAAATACATACTGTCATCGTTAATACAACTATGCGAGATAGAATGCAATGTCTTGGAACGGAACAACCTACTCACTTTGTTATTAAGTTTTCTAACAGAATGATTCAAAGCAGGAATCGAAATAGCCCCCGCCACACTTTTCGTGGGATCATATGAGACCACGCAATTATGCACCCCGGAACTTTCCTCGCTAACCAACTTACAGTGGAAAGCATTGCCTCTAGGAGAAGTCGTCTACCGGTGGTGACCAAATCATTGCCCCCTAAATGTACTATGACTATAGACGGCGGTGACCTCGTCCGCCCTAACAAACCCTCAAAGAATGCTTGAAACTGGTCAATACAGAGACCGCCTCTTCCGTAGAAGGACACTCTGTACCCGTATTCCCCAGGTACGTGAATCATGTCACCTGCTTCGAATACGTCCGCGGCACGCCTCACGTATGAGTGGCCCACGACCCACACCTCCTTTCTCACAGCCGGTGATGTCTGACCGCTGGCCTGGTGTTGGGTCGACTGCATAGTCCGCCCTGCCTCGTAGGCTTGCGCAACTGAAAACCAAACAAAAGACAAGAAGCGTGAGTACATTATTACAGCTTCACAACATGTGCAATCGCACATATCTCTTATAACAATTGGAGGACCAACGCCCCACTCGTTTTACTTGTTCAACATTAAGACCCCTGGCTGTAGCTTCAGTGGCAGCCCCTATTCGAAAGGAATGGGTCCCGAATTCGCCCGGGTCCAAGCCCGCTGCGGTAATGGACATCGCAAGCACCCGCTGAAACTGAAACTTCGTCAGTGGGGTGGCGTCTGCGTGTCTCAACAATGTCCCCCCCCATGATGCCACCCTTCGTGCTAGGTAATCTTCTAAACACTGTACCGGACACATGGAGGACCCGGGGATCCTGCGAATGATCGTGCAGTCCCCTATCCCATCTTGGTCGGTCTTGGACCTGACAAAGGAGACAATCATCGCTTCACCCCTGATCTGAACGTGTTCCCGGCACAAACCCCCCACCACATCCTGTCTGTTCCTTGCAACCAGCTCACTTATCCTCATCGCCCCGTGAAATGCCAGCGTAAATGCAGCCCGGAACAAACACGTCTCGAAATGAGACGAGCATGTGGTAGGGAGTGTGGCCAGCAACTGGGACAACCTATCCAGACCTATCGGTCGTCTCTCATCTACTCTGCGACCCTCCAGGCGTTGCCACCCACGCAGCGCCTTCTGTACCACAAAAGACGCTGTCGGGTCCTGGATGTTATGGGCCCTGGCGACAAAGGAAATGGCAGCACGATGCCTTTGGGCCGTAGCCACCGACTTCCCCGCCCTACGCAGGGACATGAGAAAATGTACTACCCACTCCTCCTGACCCCAAAGCCCCTCTCTCTCAGTCCCCAAAAAGGCTAAATAGGCCCGAAACGCCCCTTCATATGCCTTCCTCGTCCTTGGTGCTAGACTCACTCCCACGAGGTGACGAAGTTCGGGGCACCGAGAGACCAGAGAGCTTCGGGGAAGGGTGCCGGCTCTGGGTCCGCTGAGGGAAGGAAACCCGAGAAAGCCTGCATTTGAAAACGAGACAGTGCATCAGCCGCCTGATTCATCACCCCTGGGACATGTTTTGCTCTGAATATCACGTTCAGTTGCATACACAGTAAGACAATTTCTTTGAGCAGCCTTAAAATCAGTTTACAACGGGCTGCCTGACTATTGATGCATTCTACAACGGTCATATTGTCAGACCAAAACACGACAGAATGATCTTTGAACCCTTCGGGCCAAGTTCTCAGGGCCACCAGAATGGGAAACAGTTCAAGGAAAGCAATATTACTCGTCAGCCCCTCTTCATGCCACCATGGGGGCCACCTTTGTGCCGACCATTTTGTGCCGAAGATGGCGCCAAAGCCTATGCTTCCCGCTGAATCTGTCCATAGACCAAGCTCTTCAGAGGACACGGCTGGCTTGTTCCAGACGACTCGACCATTGAAGTCCGCCAAAAATGCTAACCAAATACGCATGTCCTGGCGGACCTCAGCCGATAGTCTCGTGCGATGATGACCCTCCTTTAGGCCAACCATCGCTTGGGCAATTGAACGGGAAAAGGGGCGGGCCATTGGGATCACCCTTAGGGCAAAATTCAACTTCCCCACCAATTGTTGCAACTGATTCAGCGTAACCTTAGATGCATTTATACATACTTGCAGGGCTGCCCTGAATTTCGACACTTTGGTAGCTGGTAAACGAAAACAACCCTCACTAGAGTCCAACTCGATCCCCAAAAACTCGAGGCAAGTCGTGGGACCCACAGTTTTACCTGGTGCCAATGGCACGCCAAATTGACCCATTAACACACAAAATTCAGCCAAGGCCTGGGCGCATTCATGATTTCCGGCGGGCCCAAGGAACAGAAAGTCATCAAGGTAATGCATTACATTTCGGAAACCCGTCTTCTTCGTGAACACCCATTGCAGGAAAGTACTGAATTTCTCGAAATATGCACAGGATATAGAGCATCCCATCGGCATACACCTATCCAAGTAATATGATCCCTGAAACACGAATCCCAGAAGACGCTGGTCGTCTGGGTGTACCGGGAGCAACCGGAACGCTGACTCGATATCTGATTTCGCCATCAACGTCCCGGGCCCCAGGCGATTCAAAATGGCCACTGCCTCATCAAATGATGCGTACCGCACCGAACATACCTCTGGATTAATTGCATCGTTCACCGAAAGACCATGTGGAGCTGACAGATTATGAATTAATCGAAACTCACCTGGGTCCTTCTTGGGGACCACCCCTAACGGAGAACAGACAAAATACGGTACCGGGGGTACACTAAACGGGCCGGCGACCCGTCCCCGGCTAACCTCTTTCTGAATCTTATCTTGCACTACAGATGTATGCTGCAAGACGGAAAGTTGATTTTTGCACATCCCGACACCCTGAAAGTCCCCTACCGGGATGCGGAAACCATATGAAAAACCGTTCCGCAGCACCCCAGCCGAAGTACGATCTGGGTATTCACTGAGCCAGGGAATCATTGCCAAGGTATCAATCGGGGTTGGTAAAGGCGCCCCTCGGACTATATTAGACCTGTTTGGCGCCTCCTCTACCCCCATTCTCACCCGTTCTGGCTCTGCACGAGGACTCAGGATGGGACGACCCACAACTACTACATTCGTGTTTGAATTTACACGATCCCGGAGGCCTGGTACATTTACCCTTGTTGAAATTGAAGCAGAAACCCCTTTTCCCTGTATTGCCGGTAGGTCTCGAGTAATCGTCGGTGCTCGTACCTGACCGAAAGGGCGTCCCCCCATTTTGGCGGGAGTATTCAACAACATTGCTCCCCACCAAAGGCATTTTTAACATTCCTGACTCTTTCATTTTATCCCACGTCAAAGAATCATAACAGTCCCAAGTTAAACTTTTGTTATGCTCCTTTTCCTTCCTGAAAAGGTTGTCATAACAGAACCAATGGTTACCTTGATACGCTGTCGAGTAACCCATAATTCGTGACTGATAAATCGGAAACTCAGGAAGCAACTCGGGCCTACGTTCCCCCAAAATCGATGTAAAAATACCCCACGCATTGCCCCAGTTGCCAATATTCTCATTTACTTTAAAGGCGGCCATTTTTGCGCGCCAAACACTCGGATGCATTAGGTCCTTCTGACTCTTAACATGCTCCACTTCATAATGATCGACAAGCAAGGAGAAAATATTCACATACTCCCCCGCCCAAATCTTTTCCTTTATTGCCAAAGGAACATGTTGCCCCAATTTCTCTCTACGAGAGGGTGCTGACTCATCCCTTGCGATCGGCAATGGCCGCTTACCTGAACCGGATGCTGCTTCCGCCACTTGTGGCTTGTCTATCACCGCCACCGGCGCGGTCACCTTGGCTGCATCTCTTTTCTCACGCAGCTTTTTCATCAGCGCCTGTGCCTCGGCAGCCGTGGCGCCCTCACTACTATCACCCAACCACGCTGCTAGCTGTGCTGCCAGCTCGGGGGGCATATCCTCATTGGTTGTCGGGGTGACGACAACGGGGATCGGATTCCCCTCCATCGGTACCGGGGTCGGCGCCTCGAGCGGGGCAGAGAGAACCGGGACGTCTCCCCCGGCTGGAACCCTTCTTGGCCTCTTGGGTCTCCCTCCAGCCGGTGGACGCCCCGATCCCTCCTCCCCGTCTCGCTCCGCCAGCCGCTTCTTTATGTCGGACATCTCCTTAAAGAGGACCCGAACCATCTGATCAGTCGTCATTCTCTTTGCGCCTTTCTTGGGCATCTCTTCGACGAAGTATCTAGAAGACAAAGAAAAAGATCAAAACGCTCAAAATTGGCTCTTGGTTCTGTCCCGAGCTCACGTGTAGCGAGGAGGTGCAGCTTCAGAGCACAAGAACAAGAGGACGTCTTCTGGTCTTGCGTCCCTTTTATCCGTCTTCAGGGCGGGCGAAAACCCGCCCCTGCCTGCCCCGAGGGCGTGGCTGGCTGCGTCAGTGTCTAGGCCAGCCCACTCTAGGGCGGGAAAAAAGCGCGCCCCGGCTACGCCGCTTCGGGCATACCAGCCGAGATGCGCCTCCCGCCCAAAAATGGCTTCCCGGGGGGATCGAGGTACTCTGCCATACGTTCGGGGGGACCGAGTGGTCGCCCCTTTCCATATGGCTGAGATACCCGCCACCCCCTCTCAACACAATCCCCGAAAGGAGGGAAACCGGAAACAGTTCTTGAAGTTTTTGGAAGTGGGAGGGAGTGACCCTCCCGGCCGTATTTATTAAAACAAAATTAAAAACATTAAACGTTTCATGTTATGTACAATTTCATTACCACATTGCGATGTTTGGCTAACTTTAACATATTCTCTAATACAGAGGTCTCCTAGCCGAACTAGCATCCTACAAAACATTTTCTAGAAATATTGAAATTGTACATCCTAACGTTTAAGGGCCAACGGCAAGGTCATAACCGGTGTCAAGATCCCTAACCAGACTTACCCCTCCCACTTGGGAGGGGCGACAGCACGGAGGCTTACCTCAAGTGCAACTACTACCAATTTCCCTTGACTTGACGGGGGCACTTAAGAACTCGACGCCAGTTAAAGGTCGTTCGAATACTCGTGTGAGGTATCTAGAAGGTATCGTAGACCTCCCCCCAACCCCACACAACTTACCGCATCTGCCGTCGCAGATGTCACTGGCCCCGGGAAATTCCACAGGAGGGGGCAGTAACCCCTCCTACACAGGAAGGGGCCTTGACCGCCTTTCCTTTACTTCCGGCGACCCATCCTTAGAAGGGACCGCCTCCCCATTGAGGGGCCAATGGCCACCTCACCCGAGCGCTCCCATCCGTGTTGGGTGACGCCCACTCATAGGGATCTTCTAATTAGTGCTCACCGATCATGACCTTACCGCCTACCAAAATAAATACGACAATGCTAATCAAACCTACGAAAACATTGGTCACTACGACCGAAAGAGCATGCTTAAAATTCAACACTAAATCGAATCATTTTTAATCGCAAAAAACCTACACAACATACACCATTCTTTATTATAATCAACATCAACATGATACTATCACAACCTGTAAACGAAACAGAAACATAATTATAAATTAACTTTATTACAAAACAACTGGCTGTCCTCAGGGGCTGGTGGGTGGGTCAAAATTGGCTCTTGGTTCTGTCCCGAGCTCACGTGTAGCGAGGAGGTGCAGCTTCAGAGCACAAGAACAAGAGGACGTCTTCTGGTCTTGCGTCCCTTTTATCCGTCTTCAGGGCGGGCGAAAACCCGCCCCTGCCTGCCCCGAGGGCGTGGCTGGCTGCGTCAGTGTCTAGGCCAGCCCACTCTAGGGCGGGAAAAAAGCGCGCCCCGGCTACGCCGCTTCGGGCATACCAGCCGAGACGCGCCTCCCGCCCAAAAATGGCTTCCCGGGGGGATCGAGGTACTCTGCCATACGTTCGGGGGGACCGAGTGGTCGCCCCTTTCCATATGGCTGAGATACCCGCCACCCCCTCTCAACACAATCCCCGAAAGGAGGGAAACCGGAAACAGTTCTTGAAGTTTTTGGAAGTGGGAGGGAGTGACCCTCCCGGCCGTATTTATTAAAACAAAATTAAAAACATTAAACGTTTCATGTTATGTACAATTTCATTACCACATTGCGATGTTTGGCTAACTTTAACATATTCTCTAATACAGAGGTCTCCTAGCCGAACTAGCATCCTACAAAACATTTTCTAGAAATATTGAAATTGTACATCCTAACGTTTAAGGGCCAACGGCAAGGTCATAACCGGTGTCAAGATCCCTAACCAGACTTACCCCTCCCACTTGGGAGGGGCGACAGCACGGAGGCTTACCTCAAGTGCAACTACTACCAATTTCCCTTGACTTGACGGGGGCACTTAAGAACTCGACGCCAGTTAAAGGTCGTTCGAATACTCGTGTGAGGTATCTAGAAGGTATCGTAGACCTCCCCCCAACCCCACACAACTTACCGCATCTGCCGTCGCAGATGTCACTGGCCCCGGGAAATTCCACAGGAGGGGGCTGTAACCCCTCCTACACAGGAAGGGGCCTTGACCGCCTTTCCTTTACTTCCGGCGACCCATCCTTAGAAGGGACCGCCTCCCCATTGAGGGGCCAATGGCCACCTCACCCGAGCGCTCCCATCCGTGTTGGGTGACGCCCACTCATAGGGATCTTCTAATTAGTGCTCACCGATCATGACCTTACCGCCACAGGTCCGGATAGTTGACCGGCTATCCGGACCCCCCACAAAACTCCTACCTAAAGGTCATGTTTTAACGTTTTTAACCAAGCTAAGAAGTCTCCTATGAGTAACTCATTCCCCACCCGCGACAAATGCACACCATCCCCCAAATACATACTGTCATCGTTAATACAACTATGCGAGATAGAATGCAATGTCTTGGAACGGAACAACCTACTCACTTTGTTATTAAGTTTTCTAACAGAATGATTCAAAGCAGGAATCGAAATAGCCCCCCGCCACACTTTTCGTGGGATCATATGAGACCACGCAATTATGCACCCCGGAACTTTCCTCGCTAACCAACTTACAGTGGAAAGCATTGCCTCTAGGAGAAGTCGTCTACCGGTGGTGACCAAATCATTGCCCCCTAAATGTACTATGACTATAGACGGCGGTGACCTCGTCCGCCCTAACAAACCCTCAAAGAATGCTTGAAACTGGTCAATACAGAGACCGCCTCTTCCGTAGAAGGACACTCTGTACCCGTATTCCCCAGGTACGTGAATCATGTCACCTGCTTCGAATACGTCCGCGGCACGCCTCACGTATGAGTGGCCCACGACCCACACCTCCTTTCTCACAGCCGGTGATGTCTGACCGCTGGCCTGGTGTTGGGTCGACTGCAGCATAGTCCGCCCTGCCTCGTAGGCTTGCGCAACTGAAAACCAAACAAAAGACAAGAAGCGTGAGTACATTATTACAGCTTCACAACATGTGCAATCGCACATATCTCTTATAACAATTGGAGGACCAACGCCCCACTCGTTTTACTTGTTCAACATTAAGACCCCTGGCTGTAGCTTCAGTGGCAGCCCCTATTCGAAAGGAATGGGTCCCGAATTCGCCCGGGTCCAAGCCCGCTGCGGTAATGGACATCGCAAGCACCCGCTGAAACTGAAACTTCGTCAGTGGGGTGGCGTCTGCGTGTCTCAACAATGTCCCCCCCCATGATGCCACCCTTCGTGCTAGGTAATCTTCTAAACACTGTACCGGACACATGGAGGACCCGGGGATCCTGCGAATGATCGTGCAGTCCCCTATCCCATCTTGGTCGGTCTTGGACCTGACAAAGGAGACAATCATCGCTTCACCCCTGATCTGAACGTGTTCCCGGCACAAACCCCCCACCACATCCTGTCTGTTCCTTGCAACCAGCTCACTTATCCTCATCGCCCCGTGAAATGCAGGCGTAAATGCAGCCCGGAACAAACACGTCTCGAAATGAGACGAGCATGTGGTAGGGAGTGTGGCCAGCAACTGGGACAACCTATCCAGACCTATCGGTCGTCTCTCATCTACTCTGCGACCCTCCAGGCGTTGCCACCCACGCAGCGCCTTCTGTACCACAAAAGACGCTGTCGGGTCCTGGATGTTATGGGCCCTGGCGACAAAGGAAATGGCAGCACGATGCCTTTGGGCCGTAGCCACCGACTTCCCCGCCCTACGCAGGGACATGAGAAAATGTACTACCCACTCCTCCTGACCCCAAAGCCCCTCTCTCTCAGTCCCCAAAAAGGCTAAATAGGCCCGAAACGCCCCTTCATATGCCTTCCTCGTCCTTGGTGCTAGACTCACTCCCACGAGGTGACGAAGTTCGGGGCACCGAGAGACCAGAGAGCTTCGGGGAAGGGTGCCGGCTCTGGGTCCGCTGAGGGAAGGAAACCCGAGAAAGCCTGCATTTGAAAACGAGACAGTGCATCAGCCGCCTGATTCATCACCCCTGGGACATGTTTTGCTCTGAATATCACGTTCAGTTGCATACACAGTAAGACAATTTCTTTGAGCAGCCTTAAAATCAGTTTACAACGGGCTGCCTGACTATTGATGCATTCTACAACGGTCATATTGTCAGACCAAAACACGACAGAATGATCTTTGAACCCTTCGGGCCAAGTTCTCAGGGCCACCAGAATGGGAAACAGTTCAAGGAAAGCAATATTACTCGTCAGCCCCTCTTCATGCCACCATGGGGGCCACCTTTGTGCCGACCATTTTGTGCCGAAGATGGCGTCAAAGCCTATGCTTCCCGCTGAATCTGTCCATAGACCAAGCTCTTCAGAGGACACGGCTGGCTTGTTCCAGACGACTCGACCATTGAAGTCCGCCAAAAATGCTAACCAAATACGCATGTCCTGGCGGACCTCAGCCGATAGTCTCGTGCGATGATGACCCTCCTTTAGGCCAACCATCGCTTGGGCAATTGAACGGGAAAAGGGGCGGGCCATTGGGATCACCCTTAGGGCAAAATTCAACTTCCCCACCAATTGTTGCAACTGATTCAGCGTAACCTTAGATGCATTTATACATACTTGCAGGGCTGCCCTGAATTTCGACACTTTGGTAGCTGGTAAACGAAAACAACCCTCACTAGAGTCCAACTCGATCCCCAAAAACTCGAGGCAAGTCGTGGGACCCACAGTTTTACCTGGTGCCAATGGCACGCCAAATTGACCCATTAACACACAAAATTCAGCCAAGGCCTGGGCGCATTCATGATTTCCGGCGGGCCCAAGGAACAGAAAGTCATCAAGGTAATGCATTACATCGGAAACCCGTCTTCTTCGTGAACACCCATTGCAGGAAAGTACTGAATTTCTCGAAATATGCACAGGATATAGAGCATCCCATCGGCATACACCTATCCAAGTAATATGATCCCTGAAACACGAATCCCAGAAGACGCTGGTCGTCTGGGTGTACCGGGAGCAACCGGAACGCTGACTCGATATCTGATTTCGCCATCAACGTCCCGGGCCCCAGGCGATTCAAAATGGCCACTGCCTCATCAAATGATGCGTACCGCACCGAACATACCTCTGGATTAATTGCATCGTTCACCGAAAGACCATGTGGAGCTGACAGATTATGAATTAATCGAAACTCACCTGGGTCCTTCTTGGGGACCACCCCTAACGGAGAACAGACAAAATACGGTACCGGGGGTACACTAAACGGGCCGGCGACCCGTCCCCGGCTAACCTCTTTCTGAATCTTATCTTGCACTACAGATGTATGCTGCAAGACGGAAAGTTGATTTTTGCACGTCCCGACACCCTGAAAGTCCCCTACCGGGATGCGGAAACCATATGAAAAACCGTTCCGCAGCACCCCAGCAGAAGTACGATCTGGGTATTCACTGAGCCAGGGAATCATTGCCAAGGTATCAATCGGGGTTGGTAAAGGCGCCCCTCGGACTATATTAGACCTGTTTGGCGCCTCCTCTACCCCCAATCTCACCCGTTCTGGCTCTGCACGAGGACTCAGGATGGGACGACCCACAACTACTACATTCGTGTTTGAATTTACACGATCCCGGAGGCCTGGTACATTTACCCTTGTTGAAATTGAAGCAGAAACCCCTTTTCCCTGTATTGCCGGTAGGTCTCGAGTAATCGTCGGTGCTCGTACCTGACCGAAAGGGCGTCCCCCCATTTTGGCGGGAGTATTCAACAACATTGCTCCCCACCAAAGGCATTTTTAACATTCCTGACTCTTTCATTTTATCCCACGTCAAAGAATCATAACAGTCCCAAGTTAAACTTTTGTTATGCTCCTTTTCCTTCCTGAAAAGGTTGTCATAACAGAACCAATGGTTACCTTGATACGCTGTCGAGTAACCCATAATTCGTGACTGATAAATCGGAAACTCAGGAAGCAACTCGGGCCTACGTTCCCCCAAAATCGATGTAAAAATACCCCACGCATTGCCCCAGTTGCCAATATTCTCATTTACTTTAAAGGCGGCCATTTTTGCGCGCCAAACACTCGGATGCATTAGGTCCTTCTGACTCTTAACATGCTCCACTTCATAATGATCGACAAGCAAGGAGAAAATATTCACATACTCCCCCGCCCAAATCTTTTCCTTTATTGCCAAAGGAACATGTTGCCCCAATTTCTCTCTACGAGAGGGTGCTGACTCATCCCTTGCGATCGGCAATGGCCGCTTACCTGAACCGGATGCTGCTTCCGCCACTTGTGGCTTGTCTATCACCGCCACCGGCGCGGTCACCTTGGCTGCATCTCTTTTCTCACGCAGCTTTTTCATCAGCGCCTGTGCCTCGGCAGCCGTGGCGCCCTCACTACTATCACCCAACCACGCTGCTAGCTGTGCTGCCAGCTCGGGGGGCATATCCTCATTGGTTGTCGGGGTGACGACAACGGGGATCGGATTCCCCTCCATCGGTACCGGGGTCGGCGCCTCGAGCGGGGCAGAGGGAACCGGGACGTCTCCCCCGGCTGGAACCCTTCTTGGCCTCTTGGGTCTCCCTCCAGCCGGTGGACGCCCCGATCCCTCCTCCCCGTCTCGCTCCGCCAGCCGCTTCTTTATGTCGGACATCTCCTTAAAGAGGACCCGAACCATCTGATCAGTCGTCATTCTCTTTGCGCCTTTCTTGGGCATCTCTTCGACGAAGTATCTAGAAGACAAAGAAAAAGATCAAAACGCTCAAAATTGGCTCTTGGTTCTGTCCCGAGCTCACGTGTAGCGAGGAGGTGCAGCTTCAGAGCACAAGAACAAGAGGACGTCTTCTGGTCTTGCGTCCCTTTTATCCGTCTTCAGGGCGGGCGAAAACCCGCCCCTGCCTGCCCCGAGGGCGTGGCTGGCTGCGTCAGTGTCTAGGCCAGCCCACTCTAGGGCGGGAAAAAAGCGCGCCCCGGCTACGCCGCTTCGGGCATACCAGCCGAGACGCGCCTCCCGCCCAAAAATGGCTTCCCGGGGGGATCGAGGTACTCTGCCATACGTTCGGGGGGACCGAGTGGTCGCCCCTTTCCATATGGCTGAGATACCCGCCACCCCCTCTCAACACAATCCCCGAAAGGAGGGAAACCGGAAACAGTTCTTGAAGTTTTTGGAAGTGGGAGGGAGTGACCCTCCCGGCCGTATTTATTAAAACAAAATTAAAAACATTAAACGTTTCATGTTATGTACAATTTCATTACCACATTGCGATGTTTGGCTAACTTTAACATATTCTCTAATACAGAGGTCTCCTAGCCGAACTAGCATCCTACAAAACATTTTCTAGAAATATTGAAATTGTACATCCTAACGTTTAAGGGCCAACGGCAAGGTCATAACCGGTGTCAAGATCCCTAACCAGACTTACCCCTCCCACTTGGGAGGGGCGACAGCACGGAGGCTTACCTCAAGTGCAACTACTACCAATTTCCCTTGACTTGACGGGGGCACTTAAGAACTCGACGCCAGTTAAAGGTCGTTCGAATACTCGTGTGAGGTATCTAGAAGGTATCGTAGACCTCCCCCCAACCCCACACAACTTACCGCATCTGCCGTCGCAGATGTCACTGGCCC
>NW_028244479.1:0-22564 GCF_964263255.1 Lissotriton vulgaris
ACATAGCATCTCTTAAGAATACATACACAATGGCTGTAGTGTCACACACACACCAGGTGCACAGTCCAAGGTAGTGCACACATCACTCACCTGCTCCTCTGGTCTTCCATACAACTTGCTGTAGTTAGGCAGGAGGACATCCAGCAGGGCCTTGTTCTCCCCATCACTGAATGCAGGTGCCCTCTCCATGTCCAGCTAATCAGGGTCCAGAGGATACAGAGACAGCAGGTGTGTTTTCCACTCCAATGTTGTGCAGGCAAGTGCCCTCCCACAACCACATGCTGCCTTATATCTGTGCTGCAGAGGGTCTGTGAGTCCAAGGAGTACTGTGTGATAGGCCCGAATAGTTTGCATCCTATGTTTCATCCAATCCCATGACACAAAAGGCCATGACACACATATGCATGGTTTGAAAACTGAGCCTGAGTTGAACAACAACTTTTGCAACATTGTATACTTTTGCCCAACTGAATTTTCCAGAACACCTGTAGAACACTCTAAAATCTCTGTTTCTATGACAACCTGGCTGCATTCTAACCATAATTTTTAACAAAGGAGGGATGGAGAGGGAAAAGTGGATTCTGTCTCCCCTGGCAACTATCATAAACAAAAGGAATCCACTAGGTGGACGGCGGTTGTTACCACAATGGTGGGGAGCAACCAGTGTTGTTAAAATACCCCTCACACACCAACAGGCCCCTTGGTGTCATGCTTCATCATCGGGGTCTTCGCAAACCTCTACGGAATGCGGCGTGCTACGACTTCACGACTACGCAGGAGCACTTTATGAGTGAACTATGTGTTTGGTGTGTGAAGGTACCAATAATGTGAGTGGTGAGGTGAAAAGTGAGGAATTAAAAAATACCTGGCACGTGAGTGCTGAAAAAAATTTTTATTTAGTCTCCGGCTGGTATTATTAAAAAAAGTGCTAGAGTGGTTGTGGTTTACTAATTAGGGTAACCCAACCAAATTAGTGCGTCGACATGTTTCGGAGTACTGGAACTCCTTCTTCAGGACGGGAATATGCACTACTTATCCCCACCTTACTCACATGTGTGTAGATATTAAAAATTGTGCTCTACAAAAATAGATATGGTGAATAATGTACCTATCTATGTTGGATGTACGGTCCGTTGCGCCCAGTTGGCGGTTCAGGATACCTGTAAACAGAAAGGTTATGTAAAACAAGATGGCACATATTGTTGTGTCCATACTGTGCTAAAAAACACAGAAGGGTCATAAGGAACAAAAGTGAAGGTCCAGGAACCCTAAAAAAATTTTTTTACTACTAAGCAAGATAATACATATTTTTATGTTACTACTGTGTAAATACACAGAAGGGTAACAAGGAACAAAAGTGAAGGTCCAGGAACCCTAAAAAGAAAAAAAACGAACTACATATAGATTGAGACACACACACACATTCAAAATATCAGATAGGTCTTAGAGGGTATGGTTTGTGACCCAAATGCGTAGCTTACTTATTAATAGAGGTCCAATGGCCTCATGAGCCACAGCGTGTTGGGGCGTGGTCCGTTCTACCCGATATGGCAACCTGTGAGGTATTTAAGGGAATGGATCAAAAGGTAGTAATACCTCGGTAAAAATAGATCACACACCTTCAGGTTTGTTCATACATCCATACACACTCACGGTTCTGCACAGGGCTGTCTGGCTTGTTCCCCCTCCACGCGGCTCCGACGAGTGAGGTGGTGAACTAGGGAGCGAGTTTAAATAGTCTCAAAAGACCTCAATTAGCCCCTAATGGAAAACGGAAAAAGCCCATACTTGGTCCGGTCCCCTGGTTTGCTATCCGCATTTGCGTGCACCGGGAAGGGTGTTCCCGTGTGAATGCGCATGTGCGGAGGAGCAGTGTTGCGCATGCGCCCATGCTCTTTCGGTTAGTGGCAGCACTGAGTCGCTTCGCGCATGCGCGAAATCTAGATCCAGTGTCTGCCACCGCGCGCATGCGCAGTGACGGTGTTGTGGCCTGTAATCGACTCGATTTTGCTGAGAAACCTCATGTATTACCAAGGGGCGAGTTGTGATCCCTATGGTGACAGCGAAAAGTATAAGCCGCCTATACCCGGGGGTCCTGATAAAATTATGACCACATGCATTTGGGGTAAAACAGCAAATATTTAAGAAATATTAAGAAAAGCCTGCAAGCCATGAGGTAGGCAAGATTAAAAGGCAAAAACCTGAACCCCTATCAGCCAAATAGGAACATCATGGTTTTACCTGGATGTCCTCCAGTGGAATGAATAAATGGTATGGGGAACTGATTGAAGGGCAAGATGGTTTACAGATCTAAGGGTGCTGGTTTTATTAAACGCAGTTTGCTTCATGCAATGGAGTTGATGGTTGAAAGGTCTCTGATTTTTTTGAGCAGAAAAAGGGGGTTATTATTTAGCGTAATTGGCTCCATGGAATGGAGTCATTCAACCCGGTCACATCTGAGCCCAGACGGAACACCCATCTTTGTTCCTTCTCAAACAAACCTCTTTCAGATTTTAATTGCTCAATAACAGTCCAATGTATGTCATTCACACAGTGCTGTGCCTCTAGGAAGTGAGATGCCATTTTCGTTGTCTGTTTTTTGCATCTCACATTGCTCTTGTGTTCATTAATTCTGGTTTTTACCGCACGCGTGGTCATTCCTACATACTCCTTACCGCAAGGGCATGTGATAAGATACACCACATTGCGGCTGTTGCAATTCGTGACAGCGCGTTGTTCCCATTTCTCGCCATTACTGAATTCAAGGGACAGGCTTTTCTTTGTCAGGTGGCAACTATTACAATTCCCACATGGGTGATGCCCATGCAGTCCTTTTAGCCTCGTCTGCTGTGTTACATTGGTTTGGGGTCTTGTATGGACCAGAATATCCTTCAAGTTTCTCCCTCTCCTATGTGCAAAGATTGGTTTTTCCAGATCTAGACTCACACTTGTAAGGATGCGCCAGTGTTTGTTTACCAGCTTGGTCACTTGGTTTGACACGGGGCTGAAGGTTGTGACACAGACTGGTCTGACAGATTCCTCTTTCCGTGGGTTGTCATCTAAAAGAGCTTCCCGGTTATTGTTCCGTGCTCTTTTCATTGCCTGGTTAATGATCTTGTCAGGGTATTTTCTCTGTTGTAATTTTTTGCTCAGATCCAGTGCTTGGATTTTGTACTTGCCCACATCGCTGCAGTTCCGACGTAGGCGGAGGAACTGTCCATATGGTAGGTTCTCCCTCAGGTGACGTGGATGGAAACTGTCGAACCTGAGGAGGCAGTTCCTTGCGGTCGGTTTAAAATGTGTCTCTGTCTTTAAATAACCAGCCTCGTGATAAATGTTAAGGTCTAAAAAGACCATGGACTCATTGGACATTTGGTGAGTGAATTTTAGGAATTCGTTCTGGCTGTTGATCCATTGCATGAAATCCATGACAGATTGGTTGTTGCCTTCCCAGATGACCAAGACGTCGTCTATATAACGTTTCCATGACAGGATTTTGCTCCTGAACGGATTGTTCTGGTGAAGGATCTTGGTAGTCTCCAGGTGGTGGACATAGAGACCTGCCAGGCTTGGAGCAAAGGTGCTCCCCATGCTAGTCCCATGGCGTTGTAAGTAGAGGGTACCTTCATACTCGAAAAAGTTTTTGGTGAGGGCCATTGAGATGCATTCCATTACCACACCTCGTGGAGTGTGGTAACGCCACTGCTTACTATACAAGACTTCCTCAATAATGTTCAAGGTTTCATCGTGTGGGAGACTGGTGTACAAGCTCTCCACATCGAGGCTCAGTAAGATTTGTGAGGTTGGGTTGAAAGGGTGGTCTTTCAGTAACTGAAGGACCGCTTTTGTATCCTTAAGATACGTATCGGTGGCCTGTACCAAAGGTCTTAGGAAGGCATCCGCGAACTTGGAAAGAGGTTCCAAAATAGAGGCGATGCCCGACACAATGGGGCGACCTGGAGGGTTCGCGAGGTTTTTGTGAACCTTGGGTATCGTATAGAAATATGGTACCCGTGGATTTTTCTGTGTCAGAAACAAGGCTTCTTTCTTCGTGAGCCAGTCATGACTGAGAGCTTCTTCAGTCATTGCTCCCACTTGGACTCGTATGGACTCTGTGGGGTCCTCATCCAGAACCTGATAGTTCCTCCTGTCTGCGAGGAGTCTCCTGCATTCTTGATCATATGCCGTCGTTGTTTGGATCACAACGGCCCCGCCCTTGTCTGCGGGTTTTATGATAATCAATTTGTTTCTTGACAATTCCCTCACGGCCTCGTTCTCCAGTCTGCTCATGTTTTGAAAGACCCTGGAGTCTGTATCCAATTTGCCTAACTCAGTCATGACTGCTTTTTCAAAAGCTAAGACTTCCACTGGAAGTTGGTTATCCTGTGGTGTGAAGGAAGACTTTGGTTTCAAACCCGTGTCTGATGTCTCGACATTGGGTTCTTGGTTATAGAAAAAGGCCTTCAGCTTGATGGTCCTGATAAAATCCTGGACCTCTCTGTGTAGAAGAAAAATGTCTGGTTTGTTCGTTGGTACATAACCTAGACCTTTGTTCAGGACTTTCTGCTGTATCTCAGTTAATGGCCATGGGGATATATTAATAACTAGGTCCCTCTCTTGCTGGTTGAGGCTTGACCCGCCGTCATGCTCCTGGTGTGCATTCTGGGGTCTGTTTCTGTCACCGGTTGCCAAGTGACGTTGTTCCCTCTCTTGTTCCTTCCCCTGTTGGATCCTGGGCCCCACGATAAAAAAGGTTGTTGGTTTTGTTGTGGTACGGTGGACTGATCATCCCCCCACTGTGGGTACATTGGTCCCATTTGTGGTGGACCATATTGGTACTGTGGGAACTGGAAGGGGGCCTGAAAAGGATTGAACATGGGTGGTCCTTGGAAACCTCGCCAACCCCTTTGGCGCGGGTATTGGTTCCTCTGTTGCCGATAGCCGCCCCTTTGTTGTCTCTTGTTCCTGAATCCCCCAGAGTTGTTACTGGTGGAACTCCCATCGGAGTTGACGCTGTCAGCGTCACTTGTATTCCCACTCGCCACATAATCCGCTCTAGTGTAAGGGTAAGCCCATTCAGCTGTAAAGCGGTCTTTATCTTTCTTGAATTTATTAAATTTACTTTGTTTCAAAGTGGCCTCAAATTCAGACATTTGTTTGTTAAGTTCTTCTAAACCTTTCTTTAAATCCGCCGGTTGGATGTAACCTTTTAGTTGGACTTCCAGTCTCTGTATTTCAATTTTTAATTCTTGGGATTTCTTACTTGCCGTCTGTACTATGAGGACTAACCAGTCCCTGGTACAATGCCAGGAGATTAAGGACCAAGCTTTTTTAAAGGCCAAATCATCCTGGAAGATAAAGGGTTCATTTTTTACTAGCAAGCCCTGAGGGGCTAGTTTGTTCCTTAGGTACTCCCTCATTAGTAATCCATGTAGGGCAGCTTTGTAGAGACAACAAAGGGGCGGCTATCGGCAACAGAGGAACCAATACCCGCGCCAAAGGGGTTGGCGAGGTTTCCAAGGACCACCCATGTTCAATCCTTTTCAGGCCCCCTTCCAGTTCCCACAGTACCAATATGGTCCACCACAAATGGGACCAATGTACCCACAGTGGGGGGATGATCAGTCCACCGTACCACAACAAAACCAACAACCTTTTTTATCGTGGGGCCCAGGATCCAACAGGGGAAGGAACAAGAGAGGGAACAACGTCACTTGGCAACCGGTGACAGAAACAGACCCCAGAATGCACACCAGGAGCATGACGGCGGGTCAAGCCTCAACCAGCAAGAGAGGGACCTAGTTATTAATATATCCCCATGGCCATTAACTGAGATACAGCAGAAAGTCCTGAACAAAGGTCTAGGTTATGTACCAACGAACAAACCAGACATTTTTCTTCTACACAGAGAGGTCCAGGATTTTATCAGGACCATCAAGCTGAAGGCCTTTTTCTATAACCAAGAACCCAATGTCGAGACATCAGACACGGGTTTGAAACCAAAGTCTTCCTTCACACCACAGGATAACCAACTTCCAGTGGAAGTCTTAGCTTTTGAAAAAGCAGTCATGACTGAGTTAGGCAAATTGGATACAGACTCCAGGGTCTTTCAAAACATGAGCAGACTGGAGAACGAGGCCGTGAGGGAATTGTCAAGAAACAAATTGATTATCATAAAACCCGCAGACAAGGGCGGGGCCGTTGTGATCCAAACAACGACGGCATATGATCAAGAATGCAGGAGACTCCTCGCAGACAGGAGGAACTATCAGGTTCTGGATGAGGACCCCACAGAGTCCATACGAGTCCAAGTGGGAGCAATGACTGAAGAAGCTCTCAGTCATGACTGGCTCACGAAGAAAGAAGCCTTGTTTCTGACACAGAAAAATCCACGGGTACCATATTTCTATACGATACCCAAGGTTCACAAAAACCTCGCGAACCCTCCAGGTCGCCCCATTGTGTCGGGCATCGCCTCTATTTTGGAACCTCTTTCCAAGTTCGCGGATGCCTTCCTAAGACCTTTGGTACAGGCCACCGATACGTATCTTAAGGATACAAAAGCGGTCCTTCAGTTACTGAAAGACCACCCTTTCAACCCAACCTCACAAATCTTACTGAGCCTCGATGTGGAGAGCTTGTACACCAGTCTCCCACACGATGAAACCTTGAACATTATTGAGGAAGTCTTGTATAGTAAGCAGTGGCGTTACCACACTCCACGAGGTGTGGTAATGGAATGCATCTCAATGGCCCTCACCAAAAACTTTTTCGAGTATGAAGGTACCCTCTACTTACAACGCCATGGGACTAGCATGGGGAGCACCTTTGCTCCAAGCCTGGCAGGTCTCTATGTCCACCACCTGGAGACTACCAAGATCCTTCACCAGAACAATCCGTTCAGGAGCAAAATCCTGTCATGGAAACGTTATATAGACGACGTCTTGGTCATCTGGGAAGGCAACAACCAATCTGTCATGGATTTCATGCAATGGATCAACAGCCAGAACGAATTCCTAAAATTCACTCACCAAATGTCCAATGAGTCCATGGTCTTTTTAGACCTTAACATTTATCACGAGGCTGGTTATTTAAAGACAGAGACACATTTTAAACCGACCGCAAGGAACTGCCTCCTCAGGTTCGACAGTTTCCATCCACGTCACCTGAGGGAGAACCTACCATATGGACAGTTCCTCCGCCTACGTCGGAACTGCAGCGATGTGGGCAAGTACAAAATCCAAGCACTGGATCTGAGCAAAAAATTACAACAGAGAAAATACCCTGACAAGATCATTAACCAGGCAATGAAAAGAGCACGGAACAATAACCGGGAAGCTCTTTTAGATGACAACCCACGGAAAGAGGAATCTGTCAGACCAGTCTGTGTCACAACCTTCAGCCCCGTGTCAAACCAAGTGACCAAGCTGGTAAACAAACACTGGCGCATCCTTACAAGTGTGAGTCTAGATCTGGAAAAACCAATCTTTGCACATAGGAGAGGGAGAAACTTGAAGGATATTCTGGTCCATACAAGACCCCAAACCAATGTAACACAGCAGACGAGGCTAAAAGGACTGCATGGGCATCACCCATGTGGGAATTGTAATAGTTGCCACCTGACAAAGAAAAGCCTGTCCCTTGAATTCAGTAATGGCGAGAAATGGGAACAACGCGCTGTCACGAATTGCAACAGCCGCAATGTGGTGTATCTTATCACATGCCCTTGCGGTAAGGAGTATGTAGGAATGACCACGCGTGCGGTAAAAACCAGAATTAATGAACACAAGAGCAATGTGAGATGCAAAAAACAGACAACGAAAATGGCATCTCACTTCCTAGAGGCACAGCACTGTGTGAATGACATACATTGGACTGTTATTGAGCAATTAAAATCTGAAAGAGGTTTGTTTGAGAAGGAACAAAGATGGGTGTTCCGTCTGGGCTCAGATGTGACCGGGTTGAATGACTCCATTCCATGGAGCCAATTACGCTAAATAATAACCCCCTTTTTCTGCTCAAAAAAATCAGAGACCTTTCAACCATCAACTCCATTGCATGAAGCAAACTGCGTTTAATAAAACCAGCACCCTTAGATCTGTAAACCATCTTGCCCTTCAATCAGTTCCCCATACCATTTATTCATTCCACTGGAGGACATCCAGGTAAAACCATGATGTTCCTATTTGGCTGATAGGGGTTCAGGTTTTTGCCTTTTAATCTTGCCTACCTCATGGCTTGCAGGCTTTTCTTAATATTTCTTAAATATTTGCTGTTTTACCCCAAATGCATGTGGTCATAATTTTATCAGGACCCCCGGGTATAGGCGGCTTATACTTTTCGCTGTCACCATAGGGATCACAACTCGCCCCTTGGTAATACATGAGGTTTCTCAGCAAAATCGAGTCGATTACAGGCCACAACACCGTCACTGCGCATGCGCGCGGTGGCAGACACTGGATCTAGATTTCGCGCATGCGCGAAGCGACTCAGTGCTGCCACTAACCGAAAGAGCATGGGCGCATGCGCAACACTGCTCCTCCGCACATGCGCATTCACACGGGAACACCCTTCCCGGTGCACGCAAATGCGGATAGCAAACCAGGGGACCGGACCAAGTATGGGCTTTTTCCGTTTTCCATTAGGGGCTAATTGAGGTCTTTTGAGACTATTTAAACTCGCTCCCTAGTTCACCACCTCACTCGTCGGAGCCGCGTGGAGGGGGAACAAGCCAGACAGCCCTGTGCAGAACCGTGAGTGTGTATGGATGTATGAACAAACCTGAAGGTGTGTGATCTATTTTTACCGAGGTATTACTACCTTTTGATCCATTCCCTTAAATACCTCACAGGTTGCCATATCGGGTAGAACGGACCACGCCCCAACACGCTGTGGCTCATGAGGCCATTGGACCTCTATTAATAAGTAAGCTACGCATTTGGGTCACAAACCATACCCTCTAAGACCTATCTGATATTTTGAATGTGTGTGTGTGTCTCAATCTATATGTAGTTCGTTTTTTTTCTTTTTAGGGTTCCTGGACCTTCACTTTTGTTCCTTGTTACCCTTCTGTGTATTTACACAGTAGTAACATAAAAATATGTATTATCTTGCTTAGTAGTAAAAAAATTTTTTTAGGGTTCCTGGACCTTCACTTTTGTTCCTTATGACCCTTCTGTGTTTTTTAGCACAGTATGGACACAACAATATGTGCCATCTTGTTTTACATAACCTTTCTGTTTACAGGTATCCTGAACCGCCAACTGGGCGCAACGGACCGTACATCCAACATAGATAGGTACATTATTCACCATATCTATTTTTGTAGAGCACAATTTTTAATATCTACACACATGTGAGTAAGGTGGGGATAAGTAGTGCATATTCCCGTCCTGAAGAAGGAGTTCCAGTACTCCGAAACATGTCGACGCACTAATTTGGTTGGGTTACCCTAATTAGTAAACCACAACCACTCTAGCACTTTTTTTAATAATACCAGCCGGAGACTAAATAAAAATTTTTTTCAGCACTCACGTGCCAGGTATTTTTTAATTCCTCACTTTTCACCTCACCACTCACATTATTGGTACCTTCACACACCAAACACATAGTTCACTCATAAAGTGCTCCTGCGTAGTCGTGAAGTCGTAGCACGCCGCATTCCGTAGAGGTTTGCGAAGACCCCGATGATGAAGCATGACACCAAGGGGCCTGTTGGTGTGTGAGGGGTATTTTAACAACACTGGTTGCTCCCCACCATTGTGGTAACAACCGCCGTCCACCTAGTGGATTCCTTTTGCATTCTAACCATTCCACTGTTCCCCCAGATGTTCCCTATGTATTTTTTTGAATCCCCACACAAGTACGGTACGATTGCCGTCGCAAATGCAACTCATACAATGGTGAAACGAGGCGTGCACACGCACGTTCACTTGGGGTACGCTCTGCTTGCGTATGTCTACAATGCAATAGGGAAACGACCCGTACACACGCACGTACCATTGGGGTACGCTCTGCTCGCGTATGTCTACAATGCAATAGGGAAACGACCCGTACACACGCACGTTCACTTGGGGTACGCTCTGCTCGCGTATGTCTACAATGCAATAGCTAAACGAGGCGTACACACGCACGTACCTTTGGGGTACGCTCTGTTCGCGTATGTCTACAATGCAATAGGGAACCGAGGCGTACACACGCACGTACCATTGGGGCACGCTCTGCTCGCGTATGTCTACAATGCAATAGGGAAATGAGGCATACACACGCACGTACCATTGGGGTACGCTCTGCTTCGTATGTCCACAATGCAATAGCTAAACGAGGCGTACACACGCACGTTCCATTGGGGTACGCTCTGCTCACGTATGTCTACAATGCAATAGCTAAACGAGGCGTACACACGCACGTACCATTGGGGTACGCTCTGCTCGCGTATGTCTACAATGAAATAGCTAAACGAGGCGTACACATGCACGTACCATTGGGGTACGCTCTGCTCGCATATGTCTACAATGCAATAGGGAAACGACCCATACACACGCACGTACCATTGGGGTACGCTCTGCTCGCATATGTCTACAATGCAATAGCTAAACGAGGCATACACACGCACGTACCATTGGGGTACGCTCTGCTCGCGTATGTCTACAATGCAATAGGGAAACAACCCGTACACACGCACGTTCACTTGGGGTACAGTGCGTTAGACATGCTCAAGAGAATGCATGTGTAGGCTGCGTTCAAGACCTCATTCATGGCACCATTGGGAGAGTGACCCCAGGAAATCACATGGCAGGGATGTAGGTCTAGACTCATGTTGACGATGTGGATGTATACATCTGCATGGCATCCTTCCATCAGCAGGCCCTAGGTGTGGCAGACAGTGAAGAAGCACAGGAAATGTAATTCTGTGGCACAGTTGATGTGTGAAGAACTGTTGAGACATGTCATTAATCATGGTGCACATGTGTTTCACATACATTCAACACTTCTCACCTGAGTAACGTCTTGAACATATTTTGATGCACATCAACACTGGAATGGCCCACCATTCAGTACAGGCAACTGTCACATAATGACAGCAACATGCCCACTGTCACAGATGTCAAATTGACGCCCAGCATGACGGTCTGTGGCCACGTCATGTGTGTGCCATGTGCGAGATTGTGCATGCTGTTTGTATCTGAAAAAAAGAGGTTAGTATTAGATTCCTCACCTTAGAATATCCCCATGCGTCAGACTGGATATGGACATTTGTGCTTAGCAGTACCATTGTGCGTCGGTAGGCGTCGTCTGCGGCTCCGCGTCCATCGTCGGCGTTGTGTGCGCCGTGATTATGTTGTCTGAGTACTTAGCCGCTGCCTCCACGTGATGACGTCAAGTCTTCTTTTTCCAAGCCAGCAGCACAGATCCCGAATAAGTGGTACCTTAGTAAATTTGTTACTAAACTTTGCACGATCCCTTTTGATCATTTTACTTGAGTCTTCGACTCTGGACGGTGTCAATAGGGATGGCAGGTTTCAAGCCTTGTGAGGATTGCGATCGACTGATGTCGGTGAGCGACCCTCAACGTTGGTCTCTCCACTGTCTCGACGTCAACCACGACGCCAAGAGCTGCTCCGACTGCTGGGCCCTGACTTCTGAAGCTAGGCGGGAGCGGTCCCTCAAGCGGCTCGGACTCCAGCAGTCAGCCCCGCACCGCAATAGGTCATGGTCCGGACGGAGGTCGAGGGACCGGGCACGGGGTTGGAGCCATCAGTACTCCGGGAGTCTACATCACTCCTCCGGGTCAAAGTTGTCAGGTAAGCACAAGATGTCAAAGAGACGTCATCGCTCTTCCAACTCCCCATGATGCTCGCACAATGTGGCCGGGGGTTTGGGTGACACCGCCCACGCGGCTCCATCGGAGTCGCGGGCGTCATCGCCTGCCCCACACTTTCCGGTCCCTGGGCAGCATGCGACGCCGGTGGAGTCAGAGCGGTTCCTCATGTCCATGAGGTCCCTCGCTCCTCTGACGGGCTCCGCCGCGGCTTCGGACCCAGCGGACCCGTCTAGCGGGTCGGGTGCTTTGGCCCCGATGCCGTCTGCTGCATTGTCTCTGATGCCGCCGACGCCTTCGGCCCTGCGCTGCCGGGCCCCACTGGATCCACTTCTGGATCCTGGTTGTCGCTGGTTGACCTCACGACCTCACCGGAAACAGTCCCCCAGATGTCACCCCCGGCGCCGTCCTGGGGCGGTGCCGCCCCTGATACCTAACTCGATCCGGCTCCGGCGTGGGAACGGCGTCGCTGGACGCCGCGTTTGACGCTGCTTGGGGAGTTTAAGTTCAGCGAGCCGGGCCCATCTTTTGACAACCCTGATTATCAGGGAATGGGTGATGAGGAGTATTGGGAAGGGTCTGAAGACCCTCTGACACATGAGTGTCAGTCCCAAGAGGACTGGACAGGTAGACTGGGGGATGTGAGTGGTGTGGACACCTCGCCAGACACTGTTATTGTCACAAATCCTACTGTGGCTTCGGAGGAGGGGGCAACCTACTGCATGGTGTTGATGCGGACGGCCAAAGCCTTGGCCCTTCATCTCCCCGTCGCGGCTGTGAGGACCAGCCTCTGCTGGCGTTTAATGAGGCATCGACTGACGCTATTTTGGACAGTAGGTTCAGGCCCGCTACAGGTTTGGCTTTAGATAGGAACGTGGCCAGATGCCAACACCCGGCCCCGTATGAACCATGTTTCCTGTCCACCCACCCCACCCCCGAGACCCTGGGGAACCAGGCCTCCAATTCACAGACCGCATTCCCGTCGGCTCCGCCGGACAGGGAATCCAAGAGGTAGGTGCAGTACTGCAAGATGGTATTATCCTCCCTGAGTCTGGGACAGCGGTCTTCCAACATCACATGCCTCCTGGTCCGCTACACCCACTCTCTGTGGGACACGGTTGCGGAACTGCTACCAGAGTGCCCGTTGGAGGTACGGGCCAAACTCGGCCAAGCCCTTGTAGAAGGCCGAGAAGCGGCACAGTATTTGATCCGGTGTGGGCTGGATACCACCGACTCACTGGGCAGAGCGATGTAAACCACAGTGGCAATTTGTTGCTAAGCCTGGTTGAGGTCCGCCCAATTTTTATCCGATGTCCAGAATACACTCATGGACATGCCGTTTGAGGTCCGTTGCCTTTTCTGGCAACAAGGCAGACCATGTGCTTGAGCGCTTTAAGGACTCCAGGGCTACGGCCAGGTCCATGGGCCTCTCAGCCCTGCATCAGCAAACTGGTACCTTTTGCTCATTTCGTGGCCAAGGAAGGGGCGCACCCACATGTGCTGCCAGCCACGCACTGCAGACTAACATCCAATGCAGTGGTGGACGTGGTAACCGCCGTGGCGGCATTCGGGGACAACGGCGATGTCAGTCCACACCTTCCCCCGCAGCATCTGCCTACAAACCCACCTAGTCCGTGCTTTCAGGCCCATGTGACGCCAGTGTGGGGCTGGGTTTGCCATGACCTCCACCACTGGCACACTGTCACATTGGACAGGTGGGTGCTGCAAATCGTCCCAAGGGGCTAATCCCTCCCCCTTGAGGCAACTCATCAAGCCATGCCACCGCAATACCAATGCGTATCGGGGGATAATTTGCAACTTCAGCAGGCGGAAGTTACAGCCCTCTTGGCCAAGGGGGCCCTCGTGCGCGTTCCTGGGCCAGAAGTAGGGTGTGTTTGCTACTCCCACTACTTTCTGGTACCCAAGAAGGCCAATGGGGGCCTACGCCCTATCTTGGACACAAGGAACGTCAATGGCTTCCTCCGGAAGGGGAAATTCAAAATGCCGACACTGGCTCAGGTACTAGCTGCCCTGGACCCAGGAGACTGGATGGTAGCGTTGGACTTGCAGGACGCTTATTTCCACATCCCCGTCCTGCCGGCCCACCGGCGCTACCTGCGGTTCATGGTAGGCCACAAACACTTTCCGTTTACCGTGCTCCCCTTTGGCCTTACCAGCACACCAAGGATGTTCACGTAGGTACTGGTAACCTGAGCTACTCAGTATGTCAGTCGATCCCCCGGTTCGTCTGCTTCTACTGGAGGACCTTCTGTCACAGCAGCAGGGGACGGGCCTCCACCCGTACCTGTACAGTCTCCACCTCCATGTTTGGAGATTGAGCGGCAACAGTAGAGGCCATTTGACTTTCCTCCTGCAGTCTGTAATATCATTCTTGCAGGCAGACATCCCTCCACAAAGTCAGTGTACGCCTGCAGGTGGACCAGATTTGTAGCATGGTGCATACCGAAGGCTGTGATCCCTCTTTCTGCACCTCTTCATGAAATTCATCTCTTCCTTCTTTCTCATGCCCAGCAGGGCTATGCTCTTGGCACTATCAAGGGCTACCTTCCTGCCCTTTCAGCCTTACTAAGGCTGCCTGCTCAACCTTCTTTGTTCAAGTCCCCTATCGTAACTCGATTTCTGAAAGGCAGCACACAAACTTTTCCACCTGTTCCGTTTGTGATGCCTCAGTGGGACTTTAACCTGGTCCTTACATCTCTGATGTGGGCTCACTTTGAGCCACTTCATAATTTTCTTCTCCGCCTTCTTACTCAGAAGATTGCTTTCCTGGTTGCCATAACCTCCTTACCTTTCTGTCCATCCGGACAAGTTTGCGTTGCGGACAATACCCAATTTCCTGCACAAGGTTGTCACGGACTTCCACATCGGGCAGTTTTTTACCTTGCCCACCTTATTTCCGCCTACGCATCCCTCAAAGGAGTAAGAGCAGCTACACCGTCTGGACCCAAAACGTGCGCTCTCATACTCTCTGGATGGCACACGCCAGTTCCGGGTGGATGAACAACTCTTAGTTGGTTACGTGGGCGCTGATAAGGGAAGGCCGGTACACTAGAGGACCAACTCTAGGTGGGTCGTCTTTTGTATGACGGCTTGTTACCCTTGCCAAAGAAGGAGCCTACTGTTGGACTGAGGGACCATTCCACTCTGGCCACGGTGGCTACTGCTGCCCTGGGTCGGGGAGTCTCCTTGCAGAACATTTGTCAGGCAGCTACATGGGCCTCGATGCACACGTTTGCAAGGCACTACTGCCTGGACAGCCAAGTCCGGAGGGATGTCTTCTTTGGCCGTTCCGTCCTCCAGGACTTTCTGGTGTGATCATTGGTTTGCAGACCCACCACAGGGGTTGGTATTGCTGGGGTATCTATTCCAAGGTAGGAATATGATACTAACTACTGTTTCTTACAGATATTTTGATAACAAAGGTAAGTAACTTGTTCATACTGTTAAGAATATCTGCTGTAGGAGCATCTATGATGGTTCTTTGCCGTGATGACAGGGTATCACATGTACGCACACCATGCCACTTGTGCAAATGGACCGCTCATATGTGTGATGTCATCATAGACCATTTCTACCTAATCAAACATTTCTGCAGTCTGATGATGTCCATGTATTAGTTTTTGTAATATCACACCTCAATCACAATATGTCAGATCTGTGCAAATGATGGCACATGTGATGTGGGGGTGTGCATTGCTGTCAGCTGTCTGGATGTGCAGACAACCTCCTAATGCAATTCACGTGATGTGTGTCACTGACGTGATACATTGTCCTGCTCACTCAGACCATCCCATCAGATCATTTGTATGCATGTCATATCCATTCCACAGACAACAGGACTTTCAGTTTTCATGGAGGAGTGCCAGCCAGCTGGCACATGTTTCCTCAATGTGTAGCCCACGCCACACTCAAAATTGTCTAGATTTGTTGAAGCAGTGTTGCTTGTGCCATGTACATTGTAATTGTCTTTGTCTGACAGTTGTACACATTTTCCCCCGAATATGTTTGCAGGGCACCCCCTCTGCCAAGGCCGTTTCCATATGTGGATGCCATGAGGGAACGTGATTGCATACGGCGTTACCGCTTCAGCCAACAGTTGATTCAGGACCTGACGGACAGGCTGGAACCACATCTGCAACCACGACACAGGTATCCAACTGCGCTGACACCCAAGGTAAAGGTGATGGCAGCCCTACATTTCTTTGCCACAGGTACGTTCCAATTTACCATAGGTGATGTGGGGGGGATGTCCCAAACCATGTTTAGCCGGGTATTGAGTGATGTATTGGCTGCTATGTTGCTACACCTAGATGAATTCATTACATTCCCTACTCCCGAACAGTTGACAGATGTCAAGGGGGAATTCTATGCATTGGAACGCATGCCACATGTAATTGGTGCAATTGATGGTACACATGTTACTCTGGTGCCACCACAGGCTCAGGAGCAAGCGTACCGCAACAGGAAACATTACCACTTGATAAATGCCCTGGTAGTGTGTCTTGCCAACATGCAGATCTCACATGTTTGTGCATGTTTTCCAGGATCGTGCCACGATGCATTCATCATGAGGCGTAGCAGGGTACCACAGATGATGCTGAGCTGTACAACAATCTGGCATGTCTTGTTGGTGGGTAAAGTGTGTTAGCCATGTATGTCAGTATGTCATTACTTCATGAACTGCATTATATTACACACTCATTTACATGATGTCAATTTGCAGGAGACACAGGATATCCGAACATGCCGTGGCTCATGACTCCGCTACGCAACCCCAGGCCAGCTGCAGACCAGCGGTACAACAATGCTCATGGGAAGACCAGGCGGGTGAATCAAGCGTACATTTGGACTCCTGAAGAGCCGGTTCAGGTGCCTCGACAAGACAAGCGGAGCCCTCCAATACACCCCACTCAAGGTGTGTTACATCTCCATGGTGTGCTGCATGCTACACAACATGGCAGTGGAGAAGGCCGTGCCACTCATCCTAGATCCTGATGAGCTGGAACATCCGCCCTTTGAGGATGAAGGCCTTGCCGATGATGCCAGTGACGAGGAGGTTGAAGATGATATCCGGAGTCACCTCATCCGCAACTTCTTTTCATAATGGTGAGTCATAGGTGCATTTTGTTGAAGCATATACCATAGAGTTGCATGGGTAGCATAATTCATACATGACCATGTATGAATTACATTATACGGAACTTGACCCCTTGTGTGCCTCTCATTCCCAAGTCACCCTGCCTGTTGTCCGTTGGTGTCATCTTGGTCAGCCTGCTATTGCTCATGATGATAGCAACGTCAGCCGAATCAACGGAGCATGCACGGACATGTGGAAATGTCAATTTGGGTAAGGACTCATATAAGGCTGTTTAGCATTGGTATGGTTTCAATTGTGTGGTACATGTTCATGCGCATGTTGTTTAACCATGCATACATGCAACAACATCATGAATCCTATTACATGTAGCCCCACTCCCATGACAGGATAGCCACCCCATCTGACAGTCATCTGTCGTTGTTTTAGACTCTGGAGAATTCATCAATGTGTGTAGATATTGACATTAAAATATTGCATATAACATGGTTTGACATTGTGTGGGAGGTCACAACCACAGACTCTGTGGGGGATTGCAGCCTCACTGTGTGCAGCAGGATGTGTATGGATAATCCCCTCAACCTTGTAGGCCTGTACAGTTTGGTTTCCCAAAAACCATGTTGTGTAGGTGTGGCCCAGTGTATGTTCCACATGTTAAGACAACTGTCCTGTGATTCGGTTTGCATGGATGCATTGCCCCTTGTGGCAGTATGTCATGTCACTGTCATGTCGTTACCTCAGTGCAGGTAGAGAATACTGCTACACCAGCCTTCAGAGTGAGTTGAAGTTCTGCTTTCATTCACATGATGCCAGGTATGTTGCGCTGATGACATCACACTGGTGGGCTGAAGCTCATGTAAATTATTCCGTGGCACCAGTGGAGTGCGGTCATTCACATGATTCTCTTGTCCCGTGCAGCATCTCAGGATGACGGTACGGTTCTTTATGTGGCTTGGCTCCTCATTACTTGCTGTTGACTTAATTTCCACCTGCTTGTCAAGTTTAGCATAGTGAGGCTCTATTGCTAGAGCACAAGACTGGCTACAGAGGGGCTTCATTGCATTTAGGTCATTAGCTTCCTCATCATATGTGATGCTCACAGCTGTTGTGGGTGATGTAAAGTTTGCCTTCATGGCCCTTCCGGGTACACAGGGACATATACAGATATTACAATTAGCGTAAGTAGCACTTCCATACGCTTTGTTTTCTTTGTATGGGACACATCATCATCCACTGTGACTTAGTTGTTGTCCACATGGATCTCATTCCATAGTAGCAGACTTGTGAGCGTTACACAAGAATCAAATAGGTGACAGACTGTCCTAGGTTTTATGTGTCCGTGTTGAAGCATCTGATCTTATGTCATAGCGTTATCAGTGATCTCAAATTGGGTACAGTCATTACACTTCACAGGTGTGACTGGTATAGTGTATCTCATGAGGTATTAGTAGTATGAGTGACATGAGAATGTAGTCCTAATGCTTGTTTGCCTCTGTTTCAGGTCTCCCTCCCTGCAGTTCCCATCCTCTCCTTCCCTCGCCTGATCACCCTTTTGTGTCTGTCAGTTGTACTCAGACAAAGGGGATATTTGGAGGTGGAACCCCTTGAGCATCACACCACTCTAATGAAGTAAGGTGCGGCCAGTCCCTGGCAGTCTTGTGGAGTATCTTTCTGCAGCATTACAGGTGACATCATTGCATGTATTTTTTTGTCTTCAGGGCAATGCCACTGACCATGTACGTTTGATAATGCTGCATGGCCTCCCAAGGTAATTCATCATGTTGTGTATGACGTGTGTTTGCCACAGAACATTGTGCCTCCTTGATATCAACGCACATGTCCTTCTAATGTACATGTATTCAATATGGCCTAATGTAAGTTCATTGTTGATAGGTGTTTACGTGTACAGTGACAACATGGGGTTCGTGGTCGCTTGATCGGGGTGTGTGCGTGTCGTACTTGTGCGTGCGGGTGACTTCTACGGACCGTTGTGGGGTGGGGGGGTTCACGTAGGCTTGATCGGGGTGTGTGTGTGTCGTACTTGTACGTGCGGCTGACTTATAAGGACCGTTGGGAGGTGGGGGGGTTCGCATAGGCTTGATCGGGGTGTGTGTGTGTCGTACTTGTGCGTGCGGGCGACTTCTACGGACCGTTGTGGTGTGGGGGGGTTCGCGGTCGCTTGATCGGGGTGTGTGCGTGTCGTACTTGTGCGTTTGGATGACTTCTACGGACCGTTGTGCGGTGGGGGGTTTGCTGTCGCTTGATTGGGGTGTGTGCGTGTCATACGTGTGCGTGCAGGTGACTTTTACGGACCGTTGGGGGGTGGGGGGTTTGCGTAGGCATGATCGGGGTGTGTGCTCGTCGTACTTGTGCGTGCGGCTGACTTATACAGACCGTGGGGGAGTAGGGGGGTTCCCGTTCGCTTGATCGGGGTGTGTGCGGGTCGTACTTGTACGTGCGGCTGACTTATACGGGCCGTTGGGGAGTGGGGGGCTTTGCGTAGGCTTGAACTGGGTGTGTGCGTGTCATACTTGTGCGTGCAGGTGACTTATATGGACCGTTGGGGAGAGGGGGGGTTCGCGTTTGCTTGATCGGGGTGTGTGCGGGTTGTACTTGTATGTGCGGCTGACTTATACGGGTCGTTGGGTGGTGGGGGGCTTTGCGTAGGCTTGAACGGGGTGTGTGCGTGCCGTACTTGTGTGTGCAGGTGACTTATATGAACCGTTGTGGGGTGGGGGGTTCGCGGTCGCTTGATAGGGGTGTGTGTGTGTCATACTTGTGCATGCGACTGACTTATATGGACCGTTGTGGGGTTGGGGGGTTCACGGTCACTTGATTGGGGTGTGTGCATGTCGTACTTGTGCGTGCGGATGACTTCTACGGACCGTTGGGGGGTGGGGGGGTTCGCGGTCGCTTGATCGGGGTGTGTGCGGGTCATACTTGTACGTGCGGCTGACTTATACAGGCCGTTGGGGGGTGGGGGGGTTCACGTAGGCTTGATCGGGGTGTGTGCGTGTCGTACTTGTGCATGCGGGTAACTTATACGGGCCGCTGGGGGGTGGAGGCTTCGAGTTCGCTTGATGGGGGTGTGCGTGTCGTACTTATATGTGCGGCTGACTTATACAGACCGTTGTGGGGTGGGGGGGTTCGCATAGGATTGATCGGGGTGTGTGCGTGTCGTAATTGTACATGCGGCTGACTTATACAGACCGTTGGGGGGTGGGGGGGTTCGCGTAGGCTTGATCGGGGTGTGTGTGTGTCATACATGTGCGTGCGGGTGACTTGTACGGACCGTTGTGGGGTGGGGGGTTCGCGGTCGCTTGATCGGGGTGTGTGTGTGTCGTACTTGTGCGTGCGGGTGACTTCTATGGACCGTTGTGGGGTGGGGGGGTTCGCGTAGGCTTGATCGGGGTGTGTGCGTGTCGTACTTGTACGTGCGGCTGACTTATAAGGACCGTTGGGAGGTGGGGGGGTTCGCATAGGCTTGATCGGGGTGTGTGTGTGTCGTACTTGTGCGCGCGGGTGACTTCTACGGACCGTTGTGGTGTGGGGGAGTTCGCGGTCGCTTGATCAGGGTGTGTGCGTGTCGTACTTGTGCTTGTGCATGACTTCTACGGACCGTTGTGGGGTGGGGGGGTTTGCTGTCGCTTGATCGGGGTGTGTGCGTGTCATACTTGTGTGTGCAGGTGACTTCTACGACCGTTGGGGGGTGGGGGGGTTTGCGTAGGCATGATCGGGGTGTGTGCGTGTCGTACTTGTGTGTGCGGCTGACTTATACAGACCGTGGAGGAGTGGGGGGGGTTCGCGTAGGCTTGATCGGGGTGTGTGCGTGTCATACTTGTGCGTGCGGGTGACTTACAGGGGCCGTTGGGGGTTTCGAGTTCGCTTGATGGGGGTGCGCGTGTCGTACTTGTAGGTGAAGGTGACTTATAGGTGCCATTGGGGGGAATGGGGGCTTCGCGTAGGCTTGATGGGGGTGTGCGTTTTGTAATTGTAGGTGTGGGTGACTTATACGGGCCGTTGGGGAGTTGGGGGTTCGCGTTAGCTTGATCGGGGTGTGTGCGGGTCGTACTTGTACATGCGGCTGACTTATACGGGCCGTTGGGGGGTGGGGGGCTTTGCGTAGGCTTGAACGGGGTGTGTGCGTGTCGTACTTGTGCGTGCAGGTGACTTATATGGACCGTTGGGGAGTGGGGGGTTCGCGTTCGCTTGATCGGGGTGTGTGCGGGTGGTACTTGTGTGTGCGGCTGACTTATACAGACCGTGGGGGAGTGGGGGGGTTGCGTAGGCTTGATCGGGGTGTGTGCGTGTCATACTTGTGCGTGCGGGTGACTTACACGGGCCGTTGGGGGGCTTTGAGTTCGCTTGATGGGGGTGCGCGTGTCGTACTTGTAGGTGTGGGTGACTTATAGGTGCCATTGGGGGGAATGGGGGCTTCGCGTAGGCTTGATGGGGGTGTGCGTGTTGTAATTGTAGGTGTGGGTGACTTATACGGGCCGTTGGGTGGTGGAGGTCTTTGCGTAGGCTTGAATGGGGTGTGTGCGTGTCGTACTTGTGCGTGCAGGTGACTTATATGGACCGTTGTGGGGTGGGGGGTGTCGTACTTGTACGTGCAGCTGACTTATAAGGACCGTTGGGAGGTGGGGGGGTTCGCATAGGCTTGATCGGGGTGTGTGTTTGTCGTACTTGTGCGTGCGGGTGACTTCTATGGACCGTTGTGGTGTGGGGGGGTTCGCGGTCGCTTGATCAGGGTGTGTGCGTGTCGTACTTGTGCGTGCGGATGAGTTCTACTGACCGTTGTGGGGTGGGGGGGTTCGCTGTCGCTTGATCGGGGTGTGTGCGTGTCATACTTGTGCGTGCAGGTGACTTCCACGACCGTTGGGGGTGGGGGGGTTTGCGTAGGCATGATCGGGGTGTGTGCGTGTTGTACTTGTGCGTGCGGCTGACTTATACAGACCATGAGGGGGTGGGGGGGTTCGCGTAGGCTTGATCGGGGTGTGTGCGTGTCATACTTGTGCGTGCGTGCGGGGGGCTTCGAGTTCAATACATTTGATACAACTCTGTTATAAAACATTCTCTTACGAATTTCAACAAACTGATTTTTATGTCTATTACTATAGAGAATTTGATCGCCACACACTTTTTCAACATTTTTCTTTGTTAACTCCTTTTTCATTGTTCTTACAGATAATTTTTTTATCTTTTCCACATTGTCCACATTTTTTTTTCTTATGGTTAATTTCCATTTTATAATATCCTTTGTTGTCTTACCAGGAGCATTCTTCTTTTTCTCTGTGTAGATACATCTTGTAATTGTGTTTTATTGGAAAAGATAGCCTGTTTATATTTTCTTCTTTTGGCATCCTTTGTAGGCATGTTGGTTTTTCTTTCAGTAGATAATAACAATCTATTGTGAAAAAAACATGTTATAGACCACTACTAACATACTACATAGCAATTAGAACAACCATATGATGAAAACACTGGTTTACTGCATAAGTAAGTTTAGGGTACAGCAACAGTGTCTGAACAGAGTATGAAATCAAGCGGTGAGTACTGTTTCTGACTTTATGGCAGTGCAGTTCTGTTTCAACATTATGGGGAATTTTGCTGAGAATGGTGTTTCA